>NC_056725.1:1314580600-1314588100 GCF_019279795.1 Protopterus annectens | reverse complement strand
GGCAGATGCTCTAAGCACTACACTGTTGGTGTTCTGCTTCATTTATATGTATACACATGGTTCATAGCTACCCGAACACACACTTCAATGCTTCACTTACACAGCAGGCATCCATTCTCCTGCTGGGAAAACCGCATTACTACACATGTGCCATTCCTTATTCCCTACTGCTCTGGACCCATGCTGCATGTTTACTCACTCCGAGGATATTCAGAACTCCAAAGCTTATAGTCCTGGCACATACGTGTATTTATTTGTCAGGGTGTTCATGTGGTCATCCAGGTTTAGGCTTGTCTGACTGGTGACCGGAACAGCCCTGTACCCATTTGAAAGTCAGAATTAGCACGTGGACAGAGTTAGTCCCAATGTTACCATTCTACCTGTGTTTACAGATGCAGGGGTTTGCACAGCTCTGACCAGCTTATTATGTTGGCACTACATAATACGGGGTGGGGGGGGGGTTCAACTGGTGTTTCCCTTCACATTTGTTACAACTGCTTTATTGTGACCATGTTCATTCATATATATATATATATATATATATATATATCTGTCTGTACATACACATACATATACACCTACATACCTATTTACATTTCCCATACTGTTGAATGTCCGCCTCGCATCCCCGCTGCCTTTACCTCCCTATATCTGATGGACATTATTCTGGCCATCACATAAAATTACCGGCCCTTGCATGGCTTGGACCCAAAAACAGACACACCTTAGTCACCGCTTTGACCACTACACCATCTGTGGTACATTCTGCATGGATGGTAGCTAGGATATATGACTTCACTACAGGTATTCAACAGTACTGGCAACAAATGTGACAGTTTGTTGGTGTACATATGTGTACGAACCTTTCAACCACTCAGGGACTAATTTCAACAGTAACAGGGACAAGGCAAGGACAATTCATGGACAATCATGGACACTTTTACAATATTAGTACTATTAACTTGAAACGTGTTGACAGATTCAGAGCATATGTAGTAATACTTATTTTCTGAAGTAAAAGACGTCTGTTACTCTTAATTATTGTCATTATTCATTCAGTGTCATTCAACACCTTTCCTCCATAGGTCACTGGTTTTAGGGGGGATTAAGAGACTGGCCACTTATTGTGCGAATGCTCTGCCATTGGTAGGGTTGCCACATTTTCATATGGCCAGGATGGGATACATTCGGGACACACCAGATTTTTGCAGGACAACACATACCCACGGTCAGTACAGGGTTTAGAACTTTACTTATTTTCCTAGATGAGAGCTTATTCTTGTAGCAGTTTAGTTGCATATTCTGTTTCTTGTAAGATGTATGTATTTTACATCCAGAAATAACTGTTTTAGGCAACTGTTACATGAAATATGGTGCATAGTTATTTCCTACAATCACAGGACATTTGCCATTGTATCATTCTTGGTCAGGACACACCTACCCAAACAGGGACTGTCCCTCACAAAGTGGGACAGGGGGTACCCTGCTTATGTCAGCACCTTAATCACCCTATATCCAACTGCCACTATGCAAATGGATAAAGTATATATTCTCGATAATTCATGTGGGGAGCCGTGCATCACGGTCAGGTGTTTAATCCCGGGTAGTAGGTTCTGCATGACCGGCTGGAGGCTGAGCAGTCTCGTGAACCACTACTGCACATACAACTTGTATCCAGATGTCTACAGGACTGGACATCGTGTCGTGATACCAAGTCTGATGTTTACACAGGATACTTATCCCATGAGGGATATCGAAAAATTGAACAAGACAATAACCTTCGATCTTTTTGGATTTACGAAAACATAATATGGTTTTACATGCAAGGGATACATAGTTTGCAATCCTGGCACTGCCTAGGGTGAGACTGCCTACTAGATATGAGTAGTGGTCACTATGTGCAGATATGGCTGCGCCAAGCTAGCAGCCCGAGTATGGCTGGATTTGGTGGACATTCAGGAATGGGGGGGGTTGTGTGCTGTAGAGGGGATGATGGGTATTCAATTATGCATCCAGGTGTGTTGTAGTTGGATGGCTCAGTTCAGTCCAGACCATTATGTGGGTATGAGCTGGTGAAGTTTCTGTACATGTGTATCGCACATTTTAATATTCATATGTTTGTGGGATTGTGTTCTACAGTATGGCCTGGCAGGTTGTATTGCGGATGTGTATGTTTGTTCTTTGTGTTTCTTTCTGATTCACCCACTGCTCCCTCATATACCTCCAGTTCACCTATTGTGCATACCACACAGTCTCCCCTTTGCAAATTATTACATTACCCGTCCCCCCACACCCATATTCCTCACACTGCATCCATCCCTTCTCTGGTTGATGGTTGATGGCCCGTGGCACGGTCAAGGTAACACATTGCATACACTACATATGTCAGGTACCTGTATGGTTGTGAGGACTACCCTAGCATTTTTCACCTTCCACATGCTGTGCATCATGCACATAGGTACACACAAATACTTATCTTTCATCACATGGTAGGTACACCCGGGTAATACCCGTTCATCTTTGACACATCCTGACAAGAACGGCTTGGACTGCAAATGGGCAGATTTTGGCTGAATGCTCTGACCATTGGTAGGGTTGCCACCTTTTCATATTGCCAGGATGGGATATATTCCGGACACAAATCAGATTCTACAGGCCAACACATACCCACGGTCAGTACAACGGATAGTACTTTTGTCTTATGCCTAAATGTAAGCTTATTGTTGTAGCAGTTTAGCTGCTTCTTCTGTTTTGTTTACTTGCTTATTCTACATTTACTATACATTTATAATGGTTTTGGTATGGACACAACTGCCCTGAGGGAGACTGTCCCTCACAATGTGGGACAGGTGGTAACCCTGACCATTGGGCTAGACTTAGCTATTGGCAATGCGCTAACACGATGCGTTTCACTTCCACTTAGTATAACTATCAACACTGCATTAGAATACGAGCACGAGGTTTTAAATGTCATTTGTTCGAGGGATGGAGACTCAATATTCAGCTACCTGCATTTGTGTTTGCTTCTTATTTTTGTGTTCGCAAAACTGTCTTGCATGCTTTGCATACGTTTCAGTATCCATGGACACTGACAGGTGTCATTACTATTGGAGTAAGGCTGTAATATTCAGCATTTTAGGTTACACATAAACAGCCGACATGTCCACGCCTCCGACCGGAGCGTCAACATGCCCCATGCACTCGTGCACGTTTCTTATACACGTGGATGTGGCGGCAGCGCGCCTTCATTAATATGCATATGGCACTACTGCGCCATCTCTATGCTGCATGGTCATCGCAAGCCTAACGCCGTCCTTGCGCCGAGCTTAATGAATCCTGGGGCATGTCTATCAGCCTAGTTCCTGCTAATGAACAGCAAACCTAAAGGTGTACACTGGCACCAGCAAGGTACAGATGGGGATGGTGGGCCTGAGGTAGAGTGAGGCATTGCTTGTGCAGCACATGTATCTTTATTAATACTATCTGTAGGTTTCAGCCTTGGTCTTGGTGCACCATTACACTTTGCAGCACATGCCTTTGGGAGACTTGATGTTATGCATATGCTACCTGTAGAGAGCCCTGTATGATGTCTCCTGTGGAACAACTCTTCCATCTGATTACCCTAACCCATAGGCCACACTTATGCAGAGTCCAGGTAATTGACGACACAGATACTGCAGAGGCAGTACTTGCTAGACATTCCTGCAAGTCCCTCAGTGTTGTTGCATGTGTCTGGGAAGCCTCTGTTACCAGTTTGCAACATATGTTGTCATCTGTCTTGGATGGGCATCTGTTTATTTTCTACATAAATGGTGTCCCATACTTCATCGTCACATACATGCTTGTCTGCACTTTTTGCCATGGTATATGAAATGGTGAGGTAAGGCTACATCTCCTACTACTGAGTACTGTCTTTGGATATGGGATCCATTCCATGGTTTGTAAGATGTGTGCAAGCCATAGCTGCCTCTGTTGCAGTTGAGTGGGCAAATGTTATGGACATACTTCTTGGACTGCAGACCTTTACTTGGTGTGACACTGAGGACTCGTACTTGATGGAAGATGCATACTCAAGATGAGTGAATGCTGCAGTACCTCAAAAGCTGCTTCCACAATATGTTATTTAGAGTGTGTGCACACTTATGCTTCCATTGTTTGTTAATGTATGTATTCCCCATATTTGTTGTCCTAACATAGGATTCCATCTTACACATTCATTGCTCATGTTAGGATCACATTACAGGTTGTAGAAGTTGTGGAATGTGGTATCGTGATACGCCGTTGTGTAGATCTGTAACAGTTGCCATTGTAACACTGGTATATACACTGTTGTAGTCAATGTATAAGGGTAATGTTTCAGATATGTCCCTACTGTAAGCCATTTGTCCCACCATTATGTTTATCTTTGTTCACACATCTTGCACTGACAAGTTGTTAGTTATACTGCAGGACTCTTACATACCCTTCAGATATGCCACCATGGTGACCACTGTGATGCAGTGCAGTTAACAGCAACAATAAGTGAACATGTACAGAATGCATTATGGGTAGTTGTGTTAAATATGTGCATGGCAAATGCCATCGCCATAACATGGCCAGCATAATGGCAAACCTGAACAAAAGACCTCCATACTCACCAGCTACAGGCTGTTGCCCAGAGGTATATCAGAGGGACCTACATAGATGGTGTGAGAGATTTGATGCCAGTAACCACACCTGCGGCACTGGTATGTGGTGGGAAGCACCATTTCAGTGCATCAACAATACAAACCTGCAATACTACAGATTATGCACATCTGTTCATTACTACACTACAGTGACTGACTATGTTATCTGACATATGCATGAAGATACTTTACAGATGAAGATGGATAAGCAACAGTGGTCTGCTAATGTGCCCTGGGGCCTTACCTGCATGCCCCTTGTTCATTGTGTGGGTAGCACCCACCTCCACAATGCTATCTTCCAGTTCTTAACTTGGCTGGTGGGCGCGTGCCCCAAGGCTGGAGAGGAGGTCCTCAACATATGTCAGGGGGGGCTGGATGGCATGACCCCCACCTGTGGCTAGCTGGTCCCTCCTAACTACAGCAGCACACTGACAGGCGTGACAGATGAGGTCAGTGGAATGATGTTGCACCTGCTAATAACTACTGTTATGCAGGCTGACATTGTTTACCCTGTGGATGAGCTCGTTCCACAGGGCAGTCCTCTCCTGCAGATTATGGGCCGTATGCCCAAAGAGGGTTCCATGGTGATGCACCATGAAGTTGATGAGGATGTTATTCTCCTGTGGAGTGAATGCAGGGAGTTGTTCTCTTGACATGGAACTTGCAAGACATAAACAGGAAAAACAGTCTGAGGACCTCATACTGCAAGGATATAATAGTTGTTGATTGACATCTCTCCCCCCTACCATATCTGCAAAAATAATCTGAACACATACATCAATGGGTATATTTACCCCAAACCTACTGTTGGGACATATATCCTTTTGTGCAACAAATATTGAAATGTGTTTCTATTCATGTTCCATGTTAAAATACTATCATTGGTGGCCTGTTGCTAACAATGTAACCTGCATGCCATTGTAATGGCCACTGTGGTTCTATATTATGCATGTGTTCTGTTTGCTATGTAACTGTTCCAAATCTGGTGTTTTGGGATACTGGGAATATGTATGCATGCTGTTATAACTAATCCTGGATTTTGTTGACTATTACTACCCACATATGTTTTAAAACTGCAACACAATAGCACATTTGGGAAGGCTGTTCCCAGCAGAACCACCTCTCCCACCTCATCTGGCCATGGCACCAGGCCACAGCACATCTGGGACCCAACCCGGGACCTCATCATCTGCTGGTCCTGCACTACCTTCAAGTGGAACCACCTCTGGGGATGATGCCTGCCCCCCCTGGGAGCACGCACAGACAGGATCCTGTAACCTGATGTTAGGTCCAGGGTCTGGTGCATAGGAAGCTCTGCAGAGAATTGTGGGATCTGCTACACCACCTTGAGGCCCTCGTGAGACACGTAGAAGTTCATCTGCCCCTCCTGCTCAGCCCCCAGCACAGCCACCTTCAGTGCCGTGAAGGTGCAGTGGTGACTGCCCATGGGTGGGGAACTCAGTCCCACTGTTTCCATTTGGGGGCTTATGGGCTTCCAATTTTCAAACACCCTTCCCTGTCCAAGGTGTTTATCCACCATATGTGTCATATACCGCTCCTGTATGCTGTCTTGTCTGTCTTGTCTGCCTTCTGAACCAACCTCCCTCCCCATATACACCTACTATCCTTCCCTAACATCCCACTCTCACCTTAGCACAAAAAGGGCAATCTGTTCCCAACACAAATGTCACTCCATACATAACTGTCAATTTCACACCCACTTATAACTGCTTACGGGTGCCTTAATCACTCTGTAACCAACAGCCCTTGTTCTGGCCAGCAAATACATTATCAGCCCTTGAAAGTATGTAACTCTGGACCCTGCACACCATAGCCACATCAATTTACCAGTAAGCCATCTGAGCAGCAGATATGTGTGATGTGTTCCCAAACATATCATATCATTCAGCACAGTCATTCAACAGTAGGGGAAATGTATGTGTGTATATATATATATATATATATATATATATATATATATATATATATATATATATATAGTGTCTTCAGACATCAGGTCCACACTCTGAACCTCCTTCCTCAACTGCTGCACTGTTCTGCCTTGCTACAAAATAGAGCGTCACATGTGGATACAGCCTAACATTAAGGGGGATATATAGAGACAGATCATAGATAGGCCTATTACAAACCTATGAAGTTTGTGGATGATACATTTCACATTATCAGCCCATGTTGAAAATAATTTTCTTGGGTGGCAAAAACCAGGGTACCTTTTTGGCTGGGCTACTATAGGCCCCAGGGCCAATAGCCTAGTACCTACCTATGAACCTATGAACCTATTAGCATGACTGTTCTGAAGGTGGTGGGGTCTGACACTCATGTGTCTATCATGACTTCATTACTTCCACCTTCACCTATTTGCTAGACTAATATACATGTTTGGAGGAACAGAACAAACATTATGATGCTTACATCTTGCCATTCTGTGCAGATCCACACAGTTGACAGGTATGGCCCACTGCCCACAGGGCCAGATGCTATGTCCATAGCAGTTGTTCAGCAGGACATCATTACGACAAGTTTTGATGGCACATCTCAAGCTTTCAAAATCATCTGTCCCATTATTACAGACCAAGTACTACATTCAATTACATGCTGACATGTTTCACATACCCGTTTTATTAGTATGCTCTTTTCTGTGTTGCACGTCAGGATGTCTCCCATGTTTGTTTGTTTTTTTTCTTTTTAGTATTATTTTTTTCTTTTTACTATTATTTCTGTTTTTTTCTTTTGTTTGTCTCTCTCTCTTTTCACTACAGGGATTGAGCTGGTTTGAATAGGTTGCAGCATGGCTTTTGTAGATGATGTTCGT
>NC_056725.1:1314540600-1314575600 GCF_019279795.1 Protopterus annectens | reverse complement strand
CACCAATGATAGTATTTCAACATGGAAGATTAATAGAAACACATTTCCATATTTATTGAACAATAGGACATAACAGTAGGTTTGGTGTAAACATACCCATTGATTTGTGTATTTAGATTATTGTTGAAGATACGGTGGGGGGAGAGAGAGATGTCAATTAACTTACATATCCTTGTAGTTCTCACAACTTTAATGATCATTGCTCTAATCATTAACATACAGGTATTATTACACTATCCTATGGCCTTGGTTTGGCCAGTGGTATGTTTGTAAACAAGTGTATACTTCAACTGTCTTATAGCTAAATTCTACATCTCTTACCTGGTATACCTGTGGAGGTAATTTTTGTTAACACTACCTGACTGTTTCTACACATATTCCCAGATTCTGAGTTAATATTATGCACATACCTCTCAATCTCTTATTGCACACACTCTGGTCAAAGCTTGACAACATGGTGGTGGAAATGGGACATATTTTGAATATTGCTCTCATTAACTTGGAGGACTGATAGAGTGTCAGCATTTGTTTTTATATACATTTTCTGAAGGTTTTAAGGTCTGAAAATCAAATGTATGTCATTATTTGCAGAATACACATTTGAGATCATCCCACTGATTTGCCATGGGGACAGGGTAACAGGCAGAAAATATGAACCAATTATCTGGACATTCTGAACAAATCTGATTCAAGGATTCAATCTTTATTGGCAGGCACAGTTTTCTTGTCTGACAGACCTGTGGAGGGAATGTTTGTTAGCACTACCTGAATGTTTCCACACATATTCCCAGATTCCGAGTTAATATTATGTACATACCTCTCAATCTTATAGCTTAACATGGGGGTAGAAATGGGTCATATTTTGAATATTGCTCTCATAAACTATTGTTGAGTTGCTAGAGTGACAGGTTTGTTATCATATACATTTTCTGAAGGTTTTGAGGTCTGAAAATCAGATGCATGTCATTATTTGCTGCCTAAAATTCTGAGATCATCCCACTGATTTGCCATGGGGACAGGGTAACCTGCAGAAAATATGAACTAATTATCTGGACAGTCTGAACAAAGCTGTACAGTTGAGAGGTATGATTATGCGTACTGCTTACTACCACTCACAGGATTCGAACCATGGCTGTGTCTGCTAAAATATAACAATTTAAGTCACAGTAGAGTGTGCTATTTGGATATTGCTGTCTATCACTTCAGTGTTTTCTGTCTAAGTCTCTCTTGGCTGTACATTCTGACCTTGTAATTACAACAGTCTCATACAGACATTCCTAGACATTTTTATTATGTAGCACAGTGTGAGTAACAGTGGTTAGTACAACATTACTTTTCAGAGAATGCAACACTAAAAATGTAATACGATACCAGAGTAAACACAACCAGTCCAGGATTTAGAGCTTTATTGCCAGGCAGTTACAGTTTTATTTAAATATGACCTATATGGGACTATTATTGTCATATTGTCTGGTTTATTCAGTACAACCCATACATAAAACAGATTTTATACTGGCAGATGACTTTCTACTACTTTTATATTTATTTGGTATGACTACTACAGGCAGGATTGTTACTCACCAGCCTCACGACACAGCCTTTGCAGCCTACTTGCATGGGCTTCCTGATTCACAGCCTGCTCAGCTGCAGCTGTAAGAGAAATAGAGAAATATTTAGCCATACCTATACATCATATACACAGGTTGGACATTGTTAAACATTTACTGGTATGCATATGTACACACTGCTGTGACATCACCCCGCTGCCTTGATTCTTGGATCCACTTATCCAAGAGCTCCCTCTTCCTCCTATTCAAGTCGGCATAGTGGTGCCTGACCTGCTCACCAGTCTGAGGGATACCAATGGCTTTATATTGGAAGCCTTGGTACTGGCACTGCAGCAGTCTCTCGTCATATTTTTTTTTTACCAAGAGTCCTACCATGACCTTGGACTCCTGGATGCCCCAGTGCTGCCCCCAGAAGCGCATTCCCTCTCCCAATCCAGCCATGCTGCCTACAGTGGGAACCTGCAACCAGTTATGAGCTGTATTCCCACCTGCGGGGTTTAAATATGGTCAATTTCCTGCCCTATGCCATGATTGGATGGTTTTGAATATGCTGAGCTAAGCTAAGCTACTGGCAAACCTGCTTAGCTAAGGTTGGCATTGCTTAAAGGGACAGGTTCAGCACTGCTTACCGATGGGCAAATCCACTTAGCTGGGCTACTCATTGCTTAGCAGTCATATTTACACAATGCTTACACCTAGTAAGCAGAGCTATGCAATGCTTAGCATTGCTTATTTTTCATTTTATAGACTATCTGCTGTATGGCATTGACTATCATTCATTACATATTATACATTTGTTTACTGTCCTTGACATCCCCCAATGTGCTTTCATTACATTTATTCATGTGTGACTATACTGTATGGGGCACTTGCGTTTATATGAGAATTTCATAACTTTATTACACTGAAACCTCACATCTGGACCTAATGCAGTACTCCAGTTAACAAATATATGTTATTTAGTTGGTAATACAAAAAAATTGTTTATGCACTGCTGTCACATTTAAAATGCGAATTGGTTACAGTGGGTATAAAACCAGGAATGGTTGCCCGCAAATCATACGCTCTAACCACTACACTATTGCAATATTGCTTATGTTGAATGTTTCTTACTATTTAACTTCTTGTGCTGTTTAAGTTGGCCTAAACATAGCTAAGCAATGGGTAAACCCACGCAGCTACGCTTAAACTTTATCGCATTTATAAAAAAAAAGTTTAGTTGTGTTATTTTAGCTATACCCTTTAGAATATCCCTGCTAATGCTAAATTATGTACTTTTATCAGCTTTCTGCTTTGTGGTGGCCCTGTCGTGTTGGGGGTGTTATAAGCATTCTCGCTCATTTTATTTACCAAAAGGAAATTCTGGAGTGCAGTGACTTGTGTATTGTGAGAGCTCTGCTCTCAGACACACCCCCTGCACTCGTACACAGCTCCATGTAAGTTTAATAGCACAGGCAGTGCACCTTCATGGATATGCCGTGCTTTAAAGGAGCAATCCCTGCCATGCAGGAATAACTTATTCCTGCGTGGCTGCTTGCTGAATATTAGGGAGTATCTAAAGAGAAACCTTATCAAATCTATCAGAGTTGCAGTCTGTGAAAATGCTGTCACTTGCTGTGAGATTTGTTATTTCTAGGTTTGAGCTGCTTGTCTTGGCTGACCCAAAATTGCTTGCACCCAGCGGTGCTTGCTGGCCAAGCAGGCACAAATATAAGCAAAGGATTACTCATTATAACTTTGATAATCAGGAAATCCTTGATAGATTTAGAGTAGACAGGGGCATAATAAGGGTCTTGGTCAGTATCTTTGACACTCATAGGGGCACTGGAGGAATGTTCGGACTTCCTACCACTGTGGACATAAAGGTATGTCTAGCCCTCATTATACTTGCTATGAGAACCTTCCAGAAACAGATGGGGACACTTTGGGGATCTCCCAGGCTTTTGCCTTGAGGATAGTGCAACAGTTCCTGGATGTACTCTTGGCACATGAGTATTAGTACTTTTTGTTGTTTGTTTTATTGTACTTAAGTAGCTATTCATATTAAAATGAATTATTGAATACTATTTTTTGACCCCCCCCCCCCGTTTTTTTTTCCAGGTGATGCTGGATATCCACTAGAGCCATGACTCATGACATCAGTGTAAAATCCAAGTGGAGCTATACAAAAGACATCCCTGTCCCAGACCCATATTAACATTGATAAGGTCTTTGGCTTCTTGAACAGCCATTTCAGGTGCCTGGATGAGTCTGGAGATGCCCATCAGTATTACCTAGCTACTGCACGGAGGATGTTTGCTGCATGTTGCATTCTGCATAATGTGATCATGTGCCAGTATGCTAGTGAAGTGACCCAAGCTGTTACTGCAACTCCCAGCTCCTTTTACTATAATTAATGGTGGCCAGCTGGCAGCAGTAGTAAGGGACCCCATGTGGCAGGCTCATGCATGGCATACGGCTGTGTAGATAAGGAGGTGGCATCTAGCCCAGAACTATGGACCATGATATTCAGGTTATTGTTTCCTTTATTGAAAAAAATGTATAGTGTATAAATTATGCATACAGTAATATCAGAGGGCTACAATGTGTGGGCCATGGCTTGCTGTCACTCCTCATCTGATATTCTGTCTCATCTGAATGCTCACTGATTCCTGTTCAGTGATGTCAAAAGGCATCAAACAGAAAATAATTCACATTTTGCCTGCTTTCATGAGTAAATTTTGCTTTAATCATTACTTAGTGATACAAAGGTATGGAATATTGGCAACACTGAAATACTTTCTGGATTAATGCATTGTAAGTATAAGGAAAATGACTTATATCATAATGCTTTTTATATATTCTGTCTCATCTTAAATTGCTTTTTTTCCCTCATGTTATTGTCATGCCTGAATGTTCACAGATTTCTGTTCAGTGATGTTAAAAGGCATCAAATAGAAAATAATTCACACTTTTGTCTGTTTTTATGAATAACTTTTGCTTTAATGATTATTTAACTATACAAAAGTAAGTAATATTGACAACACTGACATACTTCCCAAGTCAACAAATTGCAAATGGAAAAAACATACTTGTTATGCTTTTTTTATACACATATATATATCTGTAAGGTAAAGGTAAACACCTTAACCATTATACCAACTGCCCACTCAATATGGGTCTATTTCATATGATCGAAAGACAATTTGACCTAAACCCATTTGATCGAAAGTTCATTTGATCGAAAACCAGTATTCAAGGCATAAAACTGGGATTTGTCTCCCTCCTCAATGTCTTGCGACCCTGGAGTTGATATAAATAGTTAGGGGGGTGTGGGGGGCCCAGCCCCCCACAGTGGGGGGAGTGGGGGGGGTGAAACCACCCACCCAGTTTCCTTTAAAAGAAGAAAATAAAACAAAAAGTACAGATTTTAAACAAAAATAGGTGAGGGGGTTTCGCCCCCCACACCTTCCAATGTGGGGGATTGCACCCCCCCAACTATATGTACCAACTCCAGGGTCGCACGACATTCGGGAGGTGGACAAATCCCTGTTATTTGTCTTGAATGCTGGTTTTCAATCAAATGAACTTTCGATCAAATGGGTTTAGGTCAAATGGTCTTTCGATCATATGAAGTAGACCCATATATATATATATATATATATATATATATATATATATATATATATATATATATATATATATATATATATATATATATATATATATATATATATATATATGTTTGTGTATATATGGGTCTACTTCATATGATCGAAAGACCATTTGACCTAAACCCATTTGAGCGAAAGTTCATTTGATTGAAAACCAGTATTCAAGACAAATAACAGGGATTTGTCCCCCTCCCCAATGTCGTGCAACCCTGGAGTTGGTATATATACTTGGGGGGTGGGGAGCACAGCCCCCCACATTGAGGGATGTCAGGGCGAAACCCCCTCACCTACTTTTGTTTAAAATCTGTACTTTTTAATTTATTTTTTTCTTTTAAAAGAAACTGGGTGGGTGGCTTCACCCCCCCACTCCCCCCAATGTGGGGGGCTGGGCCCCCTGTACCCCCCTAACTATTTATACCAACTCCAGGGTCGCAAGACATTGAGGAGGGAGACAAATCTCAGTTTTATGCCTTGAATACTGGTTTTCAATCAAATGAACTTTCGATCAAATGGGTTTAGGTCAAATGGTCTTTTGATCATATGAAGTAGACCCATATATATATATATATATATATATATATATACATATATATACATATATATATATATATATATATATATATATATATATACATATATATGCCATTTCATCTAAGGTTATTTTGTAGTACAGCACATCAGATTAATTTTATGCTGTCATAGACAATAAATTCTAACTTGAAAAACTATCATCATTTGTGCAGTGGGAAGGATGATGTGGCAGCAGTGTAAGGCTACATGGCAGGATACTCATTTTAATGTGTCATTTGCTTATGACATATTTCTCCTGAAAATATGAGTTCATTATTATTTTAATGCTTTAGGTATCTGCCACCTTTATAAATGGTAATTGTTGCAGCATTGCTTTTTGTCACTTGTTCATTGATGGGGTACCTACTAGTTTTATAGAGATGAAATGCATAGAATTGCACATAATTGCAAACTTCAACCCCACTCAAAATCCCATTTCAGGTAAACAGAAAGCTGTGTCACAGAAGTGATTCTCGGCAGCTCAATCTCAAATGATTCATACACATCTCATATAGATAAGCTAGGTGATGGTGCAACTGATTTGGAGGAAGGTCTACCATGTGAACTGTAAGGTGAGTTGGTCCGATATTGTGAACTACTTGATGCAGGTGATCCTTTTGTCCCTGACTTGACACTGCTGCATGACCATGATCATGACCTTGAATGTGACATTTTGCTAGCTGTATTTGAAAATTGACATGGTCTGTGTGAACTGTGTTGTGCTTTTTCACATTGACCACTGACATTACTGTCCTGAGAACCAATGGTAGTAAAATGTGATCTCCTTGTGTGTCCAGACAGTATCCCATCCTCTGCCTCTTACAAGACTGACTCCATCCTGACTCTGGTATGTCCTAACTAGTATACAAAATGGAGGCAACCACTGATGCTTGGTGTGCCACCATATTAAAGTGTGAGCATGATGCTATCTCTACATTCTCTGGAATTTCAAAGTAGTACTGGAAATCATCATGCATACCTGGTGGACACTGACCACTTCCAGCTGACTCTCTTTGGCAGTGATCTTAGTCCTAACAATGTCTCAGCACACTTTCTGTTGGGCAACAAATGTTTTACATGTTTCCTGGGATAACTGTAAGAAATTTCTGAGCCTGGCTCCCCTTTGTGTCACTGTGGACATTGTTGCCGGTAAATGCATGCCCTCATCCTAAAAGTGGTCCTCTGGGTTTGGAGATACTGGTGTAGAAGTCCAAAGCTGTTCTTTATATACAACCATGAATTTCATTAACTTTGTGTTGCACTATTACTTTCTGCAGAGTTACTAACATGTTGTGGGATGAGAGATCCTGCCATTAAACTTGGAATCTGCCTGCCACTTCACTCAGGCTACCTCATAAATATAATTATGTTATCAACATCAGCAGCAGCAACACTGTTTTTGCTCCTGATATAATCTAAACTTATTGTTGCAGTTGAACTGTTTGTTTCTGATTTCCCTTTGAGAAAAACCTGGTTCACATGAATTACCACATCAATGGAAGTCCACTGAACACAGAATGTGTTATAAGATATCTGGGAACACAGGTTGATAGCAATCTCTCTTTTGACCACCACATTGCCACAGCGAACAGAAAGTCTTTCTATGTGGCACATCTCATTACTAAGGGTTTTATATCCAGGAAAAAAAGAGGTCATTGTCTCCCTCTACTCTTCCCTCATTAGGCCAATCATTGAGTATAATGCCCCATTTGGCATGTACCTCACTAAACACCTGCAACAACTGGAGAGCACATAAAAATACCTCACAAAGAGGATCCTAGGCCTTAAACATTTATCCTATATGGACAGACTAAAAAAACTCCAACTATTCTCTGTCTCATATCACCTACTTAGAGGAGATCTCTGCTTGACTTTCAAAGCCATTTCTGGCCCAGCTCTGTTAGAAATGCTACATCTAAATAAATTCCAATCCCTCCACACCACATGTTCCAGAGACCTCAACCTCATTACCACAATCAACAGAACATGCTGTGGGGACAGGTGTATAACCCAGAGACTGCTCATGCTATGGAATAGACTTCCCAAAAATGTCAAGCAGAGCACCTCACTGGCCCTCTTCAAGGGAAATCTTGCTGAGTGGATGGGAAATAGAAAATTCACCCCAGGGATAACTCCAGTGGTTTTACTCGACAGAGGCACTGGGAACTAAGGTCGGGTGGCACAATGCCAGGGTAATCCTATGGGTTAGGCTTGTAAAGGCCCAAGGGCCATTAGCCTAGTACACACCTATGAACCTATGAACCTATGATTCTGGCCATATAAAACACATTTGAAAGCATTAGTAATAATGCAACAGCATGCAGTAAAGTATACTTACAAGGGAGTGAGTGGGACCTTTATCTTGCACACTGCCTTCATTTTTATTCTTTGTTGATGTACAAGGTTCACATAATAATAAGTAATTGTGACATGATTAATTATATTGTTCCTTGCAGCCTGCTATTGTCTCTATATAAATGTGTGTAACTGATATTAAGCCGACTGTCATGAGCGCATGTGTTGCTGCTGCTGCTGCAGACATTGGTAATAAGCAGCAGTATCCACACTGCCTCTAATTATTCCTGTTCCACCATTTTGTTTCATAGTTATCCCCATGAATGGACAGAAGGGATCCCTCATCTGGTGTTAATTGAATATGAATGAGAGCCCTTCCCCCCATAGATATATGGCAAATTACATTCTGACGGGGCCTTGCTTCTAGCATGTACTACCATATAATTTGCCCTTCTCTTGCATTATGCCAGTTCTTGGTTTCTGCCTGCCATTGCATTGACTTCAGCATCTACTTGACTCCATGCCTTGTTCCACTCAGCTTCTCTGGGCCCGCTTTACCAAAAATAACTTTTCATATGTCTTAAGTGCTGCCACAAGGACACTATTTCCCTCATGGCTGACATTATCCTTTCCATGCTATGATCCCTTACTTTCCATTAATACTACATGTAGAAAAAGGGCCAATGTCTGAAAGTGTGACAGTAATGTATGGATGTAATCAGCTTTTACAGTACAAAACACAGGCCAAGTATTCCTTACACCCACATTAAATAAAACTGTTACTTAACACAAATTAACATAATTACACTATAGAAATCTCAATATGACCATATAAAATTGCAATATGTTACATACATTTAATTCAAGTCATGAATGTGATCACTTTGTCACAAAAAAGTATCCTTGCCCTACCTTCTGCCATTGTCATATACTGATAATGCAGCCATTTTTTATTCTTCACTGTCACTCAAAAAAAAATCAGATTCATCACACATGCCAGTTGATATTAGCACAGCAAATTCTCTATAATAAATTATTGTATTTATACTCATCTAAACACAGTAAATAAATTATACTAGAGTAATGATCATTTTCTGTCATCAGTAATCATTTCCACTGCTGCTGTCATGAAATCCAACTTTGAAATGAAAGAAATCTATCAATCAGTCAATGCTATTACAAAATAATAACCAATAGGCAAACAAAACTGTCACAGACAGAAAGAGTCAGGCACATTTTAGGATAAGTTTTATGTATACATCCATGTATTAATTATTTATACAATACTTGAACAATATATTATTAATGTTTTAAATATATTAGGATATTATACCCAGTATGGTTAACAGTATTTAAGCCTGATGTCTTTTGCACAGTAATACTAAATTAAATCATGATATAAGCATATATAATTATATATTTTTTTTTATATTTTTTCATACTTTTTACATATATTATATTAGTGAAATTATTCACTTAGTATATACTAATACACATATACTTTCTTATATATATATTCTTCATTCTAATGTGATGTAGTGTGGCTCCTTTAAGTTAATTAATAGCAATTGTATTTATTCATTTTAGTTTTTATTGAATAATGACATTAATTAGTGATGCATAGAGAGTATTTAAATGTGAACTGGATTTCATTCATTGTTCTGAAGAAGTCTTCACCACGAGGACGAAACCTGGGTTAACGTGTGTTTTGTGTTTTGGATGCTGCTATTAAAATTGTCTGGTTGACTCTTTTTGTCCGTGACAGTTTTGTTTGGCTATTACAAAATACACATCACACATATAAGTTCATTGCAAATTACCCTTAATTTAGTAATGAAATAATATTTTTAAGTATTTCTTATTAAATAATAATATTTGTAAAAACACTTCCTTACTGCAG
Source organism: Protopterus annectens (assembly GCF_019279795.1). Taxonomy (NCBI): domain Eukaryota; kingdom Metazoa; phylum Chordata; order Ceratodontiformes; family Protopteridae; genus Protopterus; species Protopterus annectens. Next base: position 1,314,565,614 of record NC_056725.1, on the reverse strand, counting down.
TAAATCTGCGATATCCTAATGTATTTGTAACCTATCTCAGCTATTGACAAATTAATATGGCAATTCTCAACTTACTTTCAAAGATTCAGGACCATTTACATGCATTATATGCAAATTAGGCTAATTTACATTCATCACTATGAATCACAGTAGTACACAAATGTGTCCAGAGGTATACCAATGAATGCTGGCATTTCGCCAATTATGAACACACATCCAAAGTAATATAAAAACATTCCAGAGTGATGGACTGCAGACATTTCTGATGTCCACAGCTATGCTAAGCTTTCCACAGAAACATGTAACTGACCATAGACTAGATAAAATCAGAATGTAGCTAAAAATAAACAAAATGGAGTCATCTAAATGGGTGATTTATAGCAATCTTAAGTGTAATCCTTGTCCATCCAACACTGTGTGTCACACCCTATCACCTCAAGCAAATCATAACTTCCTAAAAGTTTAAAGTAACACACATAGTGACATTTACCCCCCTCCAAAAAAGGGTACAAAAAATAACATTTAAGAATAAGAATTATCATTAAAAATTGTATCGTATAGTTCCATTTTAATGAAGCATTGAAGGGAAAGGTAACTGGTTTCTTTTAAGAAAAAAATACGTGACAAATCAGTTTTAGTTTAGCCAAATGTGCCAATAATATCAACAGCTGTTGTAATGACCATGCTAGTAAAAAGGGTTTAATTAAAGTGACATCACACTCCCCTAATTAATACATCCCTGGCCATACTTTCTCATTCTTCTTCTGGCATTTCTAAAGACATTATCTCTGTTGAATGCACAAGGTCATGCTCCTAGCTGGTCTGATAAAGAGACCGTGATCATGTTCTACCTTCTACAGGATTCATGTCAGGATAAGATCGAGGTGTGCACAAGACACAGTACAAGGAAAAAAAACATATCTGTCAGGATATGGGTGAACACCTGTCAACCCTGACAGGTATAACCTGCTCCAGCCAGCAGTGCTATCACCATTATGATGATTTGCAGAAGAGTAACACTGATCAGCAAGCAGATCAGGTACAACAGGTTGCAGTGAGAAAGCCAGAGTTGTAAAGTAAGCAAAACAAAAATTTGGCTTTTTAAATTAATCATATTAAAGAAAAAAATAGTTAAGCTTGCATAACTACAGGTATTTTCAAACAAAGATATGTGTACATAAAATATTACTTTTAATGCTGTTATGAAATGCATAGGAAATCATGAGCATATTTGTAATCATGTATGCATTTTTTAACAAAGATACACGTTAGTAGTGTGTTAACAAATTTTAATAATATATACACATGTCACATAAGTTTATTAAAGTAATTTATACATGTAATTCTGTAAACATGTACTGGGTTACAGATAGAAGTAGTAGTGACTGGATTTATAAATAATAAAATTAAAATTGCAATTACAGATTAATAACATTATTATTATTGCAAAAATGATTTATAATATTTACAGTATATGAAGTCAGTTTTGTGTAGGGCACAGAAAAACAAAGCACTTGAGTAACACAGTTGTTTGTTCAAGTGTATTTCTAACTGCACATACTACATGGCAGAAGTCACCACACCCTAGTTAGACTGCAGCTGGGGGGGGCTGACTTGCCATGTGAATGACCAGCACAAATTTGACTGGGAAATGCTGTTTTACTTTGACATTAAATATCAAATCAAAGACATTTGTACAGAAAAGGGAATGTAAACTTCCACAAATAGCTACATTTCTGTGTTTGTAAATTAGTTATAGCAGAACACACCCCGGGATTCAGCAAGCTCTGCACGGCGTGCAGGAATAGTGCAGGAGCTGCTGGAGACAATATGGCTGCCAAGAGAGCCAGGAACAAGCTCCCGGGATGTGCTGAGTGCTCCTGCACTATTCCTGCATGGACACAGCTCCTGTATGTTAATTACCCCACTTGCAGGTGAAAACCATGCAAATGAGGTAAATTAGCAATCCAGGAAGCTGGCAACTGTCCGTGCAGGATTAGTGTAACCTGCAGAAATGTACTTGGTTAGTAACCAAGTACATTTCTGCAAACTACAAAACGGAGCCATGACAGCTCCAAATAAAGGGTGTATATCATGTGGAAGGCATGGCCATTGGCATGGAAAACAGTTTCAAAATAACAAATAATAACTTTAATTTTTTTGGCCGATTTTGGACGTTTAAGAGTAGGGCAGCGGCGCACAAATGGGATCGGCCTGAAAATAAAACTAAAACCTTGAAAAAAGCTTTTCCTACAAAATAACAATTTTGCCATTATAGTCAGTGGCAGGCAGAAGACAACAAATCCAGTGAATAGTGGTTGCTAATGGGGAAGGCTGAGTGTCAGACTTGTAACTAGGCATTTGCAGGCAATTCTATGCAAATGAGGGAAATTACACTGAATCACAGATTTCCCCTCATGACTAGCCTGCACCCAGCTATGTAGGTGCAGGAAAACCATGGTGCAAGCCTAAGAGTTAGCTGACATCATAGAGGGGTGTGTCAGGCATACTGTAAGCTTATTGGAGCTCTGTGGCTCGAGTTTTCCCTTAGCTTAGCAGAGCTAAGGAAGGGGCGTGTCTGAAGCTGCCTAGCACTCTTTACATTGCCTAAATGGGTGTGCATGCTGCGCACTGGATTTTAAACAAAAAAAAAATTAAACCTGGAAATAGCAGCTCCATTCACATCTGAGAACTGGATTTGTGCTGCGTGCCTCGGGGATTAAACAGGAAGGCAATGGGAAGGGAAAACAGCAGTAGGAAGGTAATCAAGGAGAACTAGCATAGCTGGCAGGTGAAATGTATCAGAATCAGCCAATTACACAGGCAGCAGCCCAGCCCAACACACTACTATAAACTATGCAAACACCTTTCCCTCTGTTTTTTCCCACAAACTCTACACCACCGGTGTACACAAATGGGGAAATTTTACCTAACAAAAGCAACAAAATGATAGGGACTGCATTCACTCTTGTAAATCAACATGTGGAAGAGGCTGAGGGTGGTGAGAATGAGAATGCTGACAACCAACCCACAGTGAGGAGAAGGAGAATACTGTACAGACCCAGGGTAACCTACTAGGGACTACATGAGCTGGAGATAGTGCAGTGCTATAGGGTGGACAGGGACCTCCTACAGCAAATTGTTGAGCTGTGCCGGCCATGCCTCACACACAGAACCAATAGATGGGAACCCATCCCAGTGGATACCAAGGTATGTGTAGGCGTAAGAATACTAGCCAAAGGTACCTTCCAAAGGCCAGCTGGGGATATCATTGGGATCTCACAGGCATCAGCATCCAGGGTACTCCACCAGTTCCTGGATGCCATGTCAGCTCATGCTGGTGAACACATATATTTCCTCATCACCCATGAGGCATTGACCAGCAATATGCGTCTCTTCCTCCAAATAGCAGAATACCTTGAGGTAGTGGGTGTTATAGATTGCATGCACATACACATCAAAGCACCACTCAGTGAGCAGAGTAGGGTCTACATAAACAGCAAGGGCTTTCCCTCCATCAACTGCCAGATCATGTGCGATGCCCAGGGCATTATAATGAATGTGTGTGCTGGGCAGCCCTGGAAGCTATCATGACTCCCACATCTGGCATCTGATGCAGCTGTACCAGAGATTTGCCACTGATGACATCTCATATGACCACCTACTGGGGGATGCTGGTTACACACTCGAGCCATGGCTGATGACACTCATCAGAAATGCACACACATCCGAACAAGAAGTCCATAATGAGGCACACGCACAGACCAGAATCATAATAGAGCATGTGCTTGGGATGCTCAAGCCACAGTTCCAGTGCTTGGACATATCTGTTGGAGCATTGCAGTACTTATCATCTACATGTACCCAAATTGTCATTGTATGTGCCATGCTACACAATATGATCCTGCAGAAACAGCTGCAGCAGGAACAGCATGTGGTAGGGCCACACAGCCCCCTACCATTGCCAAGGTCTGCACAGGCACAGAGTGACTTGGAGGAGGAACAACCTGAGCCTGTCCCAGTAGGCAGAAGGAAGCATGTCCAGTATGCCCAGGCCTTGGTAAAGAGGCAATGCATAGCACTTACACTGATATGGTAGAGACCCAGGGAATGACACCTTACTCCAACTCACAGTACAGTAAAAGGGATGCCAAACATGACCAAACCTGCGCTTAACCATGTATAGGGAGAGTACAATGTGTATCCGACATAGTCAGCCCTCCAGCACCATCCTCAATACTGGCACAGCCACAAGGTAAGTCACACTTACTATCAATTGCTGAATGTAGTAGTATGTTCTGCTACCTGTATCTATGGTATGGATGTGAGTATGTTAGGGAATCAGGTGGCTGAATGGAGCAGATAGTAGATACCTATATGGGCAGCATGAAATCCTTAACAAATACTGGTGTCAACATAGTAGGCCGTACTAGACAAGGTGACAAAACCCACTGCGGGACATATGGTGTGCCAAATGTGTGTCCATAGGACACACACATGCATGTCAAGCAAGGCTCACATACCCAACAACAGTCTCAGCCAACAGGGCAGGTGTAGACAACACAAAGAAAGGCTGTGCTAAGAACTCTGATTGATTGCTATGGAGAACAGCCCCCTCTCCAGACCTACACAGACAGACTACAACAGGTCAGGCAGTGGTATGTTAGTTCTGAAGGGTAACAAGTCTGAAACTGAAATGTAGGTCAATAAAACCTAAGAAATGTAGTACACTGATATGCCCCTATTCTGCATGATAGGTCAGAATACAGAATGAAATGGAGTACCTGTAATACCAGTACAGTCATAGCAAATGTTTACAGTTGTCAGGTGTGCCCCCCCCCCAATCATATGTAGAAATGTAGTAACATGTATGTGTAGGTACAGTAACAATGGAAGACAGATTACCTGAGCTGACCAAAGTAGCAGGATAGATTGTAGCACATGTACAATATGCAGGGCTCTGTGTGTTAGGTTGTTCTGTGTGGTATATTGTGTGAAAGTGGTCAGCATATAGGAATGGAGGGTTGTGTCCTGGTGGCCAGTGGCCAGTACTGTTGATGACAGGGCCAAGTTCTCACAACTGCAGTGCCAAACACAATACATCCCAGCAAGACACAATCCAGAAGTAATCCATACTAATTGTTTGGATGTAATATCTGTCACCATCTGAAAGATGGACATGCCATGAATGTGGGCCCAGACATACAAACGGTACACAGGTGGAAGTACTCTAGACAGAGAGTGTATAAAATGTTACTGTCAAATGGACACACCTTTGGAATTGTACATACAGGTTAGCAGCACATTAGTTGAGTTTGTAGTATGGAATACTGATGTCGTCTGGCCAAACACTGGCAGACCACAAAAGGCACAGGTATGAAGAACTGAGAAACTGCTGATTACCCTGTACAAGCCAGCATAAGTGGAATGCCCCACATATATCTGTGAGTCGGCTGCAAGTAGCTTTCATAGCCTATAAGCACCCAGCTCACCTCACCATCAGCCACAGGTACCTCACAGGTCTTATCCCTGCTGTTGGGAATGAGTACAATATGACCCCCACCTCTGTATAGGAATAGCCACAGAATGCAGCATGCTGAAGAGGTGTCCCATGCAGGTGTGTCCCTAGCTGTAAGCAGCACCCTGCCAGCATCCACACCAATGGATCAATAAGGACAGACACTATTGACATTAACACCTTGCACACCTACCCTGTCACCCCAGGGAAATATAGTGGCTTGCAGCCTGGGACTGTAGGAGTGACACAATGCACCGGCCTGCTACAGATGGCCTGCATCATTACCAAATGCCCTACAGTCCTCTGTCAAAGGCCTGTGTCTCACCCATACTGCCAATGTAATGTTATCTCATGGACTCCCAAATAACAACATAACACAGTCCACAGAACACAAAATGAAAGGCCATGTTGACAAATCCCAGTAGCATGTCCACCATGTCCTACTGTGAGAACTGTGGACCAACCCCTAAATACTGCTGGGATGAAGTGATAACTATAGGGATACTTATCAGAAAATGTTTGCATAATGTTCGGAAGAGGATATAATAACAGAGGGGGGTAGAAGCATGGACGCCACGGAGTGTGTGAAGTCTGAAACTCAGATGTGTCCACATACTATCCCTGCCTGTAAACACAGGAGTGGGTGGCAACAAACCTGCACGTAAACCACAATGTGAAGGGGTAATGACCAGAAATATGAACCTGCCTCTGGGTAACCTGTGTGAATCTGTACAGCTGTGAGCTATGGCCACAGCAGGATACGGCCATACTATCACGTCAATGGATGTACAAGCATGGGATCCTCAGACACCACAGTACCAAGGTGCTGAACCATTTACACAGACCCATCAGCAAGTGTCTGCAGCTCCCCCTCCAGAATGGCATGATTTTGCAAGAATATGTAGGCTGCAGACCACAATACTGGACACAGCTTCATTCATCTTGTGTTCCCCAGGAAATTACTGCAAGCAAATATGTATACCTGTCAGTGGTTGATGTCATAAAACATCACAGTGTAAAACAGTACAGATGTCTGAATATCTCTGCTAACACCAAAACCATGTAGCAGAAACTGCACAGACACAATTAGTTACAGTACCCCACTATCCCTTGCCCATTGTGACCCCATATTGTCAACCGATCTACAGATATTCTGCAGAAACAGGTTGTTAGCTGTAGCTGTAAAACACAAAAGTCTGCCTGAAGTACAGTCTACCTGGAATGGATTCACACATTTAATACAGAAGGTCATACTGGACATGCTCCCACACTTAGAGAAACAAAGCCCATGTCTGATAACAAAATACTGAAAGGTCATATTGGGCATGCTCCCACACTTACAGAAATGAAGCCCATGTCTGGCAACAACAATGGACTATACATATCTGTCAGTTGCAGATGTTTGTGCACACACTCCCCATTGCACACCAGTCATGCTTTGCACACACATCGGATAGGAATACACACATATATCCAAGGACAACACACAATAACAGGCCAAACTTACACATACATAGATGTGTGGAAGAGAGTGACAAACAGTGACAAAGATCTTTCCATCATGAGGCCTGTCCCACCCAGCACACATCCAGTTAGCCAATACCACATGATGTGCAAATGTTAATCACTGTAGACATTTGCTTCTGGTATCCCTCAGCACTATAATGTCTGTGGTGCTTGTGATAACCGTGCAACATGACTGTACAAGTCATTATTCATCTAGCAGTTGTATACATGTTCTTGTTAAATGTAAACCTGTGTGTGACCGAGTGTTGTGTGTCTGCTTCCAGATGAATGGTTTATGGCCCATTCACACACACTGTACTCCCCATTGCCCTAGTTTGGCAAGCCTGCTGATGTCATTCAGCTTGAAATACACCTTTGGAGAAGGAATAGCCCTGTAAGCTCTGTGGCGCATGATATAACTGTGTAATGCTCTAGTGTAATGTACTAATTAGGTAGGAGTTTTAATCCCAGATATGGTACCTGTGTGAGTGTGTATGTAGGGATCAATGATTTTGAGGTAATTCGCAGTCACTACACTTTCCATTACCCTACTTTGGCAAGCCTGCTGATGTCATTCACCTTGAAATACATGTTTGGGGAAAGAGTAACCCCATAAACCCCATGGTGCATGCTGTAACTACATAATGGAATAGTGTATGTACTAGTTAGGTAGGAGTTTTAATCCCAGTCATGGGGACTGTGTGTGTTTCATTGTGTGTGTAAGGATCAATGCTTTTGAGGTCATTCACAGTCACAAAACTTTCCATTGCCCTACTTTGGTAAGCCTGCTGATGTCATTCACCTTGAAATACACCTTTGGGGAAGGAGTAGCCCTATAGCTTCTGTGGCATGTTCTGTAACTGCATAATACTGTAGTACGATGTACTAGTTAGGTAGGAGTTCTAATCCCGGACATGGAAACTGTGAAACTCTGTGTGTGTGTGTGTGTGTGTGTGTGTGTGTGTGCGTGTTTGTTTGCCTATGTAGGGATCACTGTTTTTGAGGCCATTCACAGTCACTGCACTTTCCATTGCCCTACTTTGGCAAGCCTACTGATGTCATTCCCTTAAAATACAACTTTGGGAAAAGAATAGCCCTGTAAGCTCTGTGGTGCGTGCTATAACTGCATAATGCTGTAGTGTAATGTACTAGATAGGAGTTCTAATGCCAGAGATGGCAACTGTGAAACTCTGTGTGTTTGTCTGTGTAGGGATCAATGCTTTTGAGGCCATTCACAGTCACTACACTTTCCACTGCCCTACTTTGGCAAGTTTGCTGATGTCATTCACCTTGAAATACACCTTTGGGGAGAATGTAGCCCTGTAAGCTCTGTGGCGCATGTTATAACTGTGTAATGCTGTAGTGTAATATACTAGTTAGGTAGGAGTTCTCATCCCAGACATGGCAACTGTAAAACTCCTGTGTGTGTTTGTTTGCCTGTGTAGGGATAAATGCTTTTGAAGTCATTCACAGTCACAAAACTTTCCATTACCCTACTTTGGCAATCCTGCTGATGTCATTCACCTAGAAATACACCTTTGGGGAAAAGTAGCCCTATAAGCTCTGTGGTGTGTGCAATAAATGCAGTACACTGTAGTAGCAATGCATAGCTAGGTTGGGGTTTGAATCTCAGCCCTGCAAGTGTGTGTGTGTGTGTGTGTGTGTGTGTGTGTGTGTGTGTGTGTGTGTGTGTGTGTGTGTGTGTGTGTGTGTGTGTGTGTGTGCACGTGTGAGTGTGCACGTGTGTGTGTGTGTGTTTGTCATCACTATCCTGTGTGGAGGTAGCGATGTTTGCATAATAACAGGACTCATTGTGGGGTGGGGTTTGCAAATTTCTTATATGGAGGACCTATTATATGTCACAATGTCCATCTTGTAAGGACAACAGATGTCAAACAACAGAGAGGCTGGTGTAGACAATCCATACCCCTACATGTGACATTATGGATTGGGGAACCATATAGGAAACCCTTGTATTACCCACAGAACACACTCCACCCATGTCTCATACACAAACACACTTGGCTAGGTAACAACCACTATGTTGGTAGATCCCTGTATATTGCCCACAGATAGTAACCATGGTGTGTGTGCAGTGGACTACAGAGGACATGGTACACTGTTCCATCCCTACAATAGGCAAATAATTGCTTACAATGGTGCTTTGCTATTTTCCCCACTGGACGCCTGCAACAACTGTAGAGTCAGCAAATGTCACCCACAAAGAAAATACCATGCCTTATACACATGTCCGGTATGGACAGATGCCACTAACACCAGTGAATATCTGTATCATGTTGTCAATGTAGGTGCAGGATCAGCCTCAGTTCCATAGCCAGTTCTCACCACATGAGGTCAGGAATGCTACATCAGATGATAACAATATGGCCACACAACATGCCCCTGACACCCCAGGTACACTTCCACATGTCACAGAACATGCATTTGGGACATGTGCACATCTAAGACACCGTCCATGTTATGGAATATAGAACACATACATGACAAGCATTGCACAGCACTGGCCACCAACAATAGTAACCCAGATGAGTGGATGGTGGATACAATACACACCTTTGTGGGCTAATCCAGGGACTACACTCCTGAGCCACACTGCTGACTATTGTCATGTGCCTGATGTCAAGGTATACCCTTTGCCTAGCCTTGTACAGCCTTCTGGCACACTAACCACTACACGCCTGTGAAGCAATGAACCCATGCATGTCAGTACTGGCTAATCTGTATCTGTGTGTGTGTGGAGATTAATGATTTGGGAGCCAGTCACACTCATTACACTTCCCATTGCCCTACAGAAGCATGCCTTCTGATGTCAGTCACCTTCACATACCCATTGCCCATATATCAGCCTGATAACCTCTGTGGTGCATGTGAAACCTGTGTAATACTGTAGTGTAGCAAACTAGTTAGGAATTCTAATCCTGACCCTGCCAACTGTGATAATGTGTGTGAGTCCCTGAGAGAGTGTGGTTGTGTCACACTTGACACCTGCTTATGTGGACAGGTACATGTACTACACCTACCTTATCCCTCCTTTATCACTGTTGCTGTTGTCACTCACCTTCAAATATACCTTTGGACAGATCTCTACCATGTAAGCACTGTGGTGCCTGCAATAATTGCATAAAAATATAATAGCAATACATAGTCAGGCAGGGGGTTTGAAACCCCATACTGGTAAGTGTGTGACACAAACATGCTTAGCTCTTATTCTCCTGTCCCCTTCCTTGCTTACTTTGTCTCTCTCACTCCCTCTCTGGTGGATGTAGAAAAGTACACCTGCTTTGATTAGGCAGCAGCTTGTGTTTTGTAAGTGATGCTCATGATCAGCTGATGGCCTGTGCACTAATTGCAATCCCCCACTAGCTGATTGCATGTGGAACAATTGTGGTAACATTCCCATAGCCAATTGCATGGAAGCACACTCCTATTGCTAGGAATATCATGTGGGTGTTGGCCCTTTTCGTTCACGGTGAGCAGGACTTCATGTCAGTGTTTGGCAAACAGCATCGCAGAGGGTAGTGGGATATACCTCTTACAACATACCCTGTGGAGACAGGCCAACAAACAGGAGGGGGATGTTCCAGACATGAGGACAGAATGTAAGTCTTGCTCTTCTACATTTGAAGTAATGTTGGTTTAACAGGGTCTGTGTGGATATGGCTGGTCTACATGATTTAATACCTGTCATGACAGTGTTATGTGGTTGAAGAAACTCTCACCTGTAGGGCTATCTGCAGACTGGCCAGTGTTTGGAGTCTTACATGTATTGTGTTACCACAGGTGACCTATCTTAAGAAATGCAGTAATATAGTCTGAAGATTGCAGTCAGTACATGGTGACAGCCATGACAGTTACTGACTTCATATCCCTCAGAAGAAATATGTCACAACAAACCCTGTTACACTAGTAAATGTATAAGTTTATCACCGCAGCATGTCAATTTGGCCCTGTGTTTGTGCCTCCTGCCACAACTCTGTCAACCTTTGTACATAAGTCATGCAGTAAGAGGTGCATATGTTCAGCACACCATTATTTATTGACATCATACCTGATAACAAGCCAATGAGATATCAGACTGCTAGATATGTCATGTATAGTAGGGCTTATATTTGAGGACAAAACCTGGACATTCTGTTGTAGTGTGTACAGTAGTGAGGTCTCTGTACTTATGGTGATTGTCGACAGAGTGTGTATTGTGAATATGTACCTTGGCCTGTGTACAGACTGTGGTAGATGTCATTGTTCTTGGTCCTATTCTATCTGATGTTACATGCTGCTCCAGTGTATGGTACCCTATAGGCATACATGTTTGCAGGGCCAATCCTACACATGTCCCATACCACAATCAGGCATCGGAATACACTGTGTATTGGCCCAGTATATGTAGGGTTAGTGTGTGAGTGGCACATATGAGGATGGTGTTGATCAGACAGTCCATATACTGTAATATTAAGCACACTTACCATATGTGGCTGTGGCTGTGTTCAAATTGGTTGTGGGTATGTGCTTTCACACAGGTGTCTGTTACCCTGTGCTGTTACATGCCTGTAGAGCCTGCTATATTTGCAGGTACATGTGTATTTCACCTTGAGAAATTTAGGCCAGTGTTGTGGCAGTCTGCCTGTACTTTGCACAGTGTTTTGTGACATGCCTAACAGCTCAGTGTACTTACCCAGTGTGATGTTATGTCCAGATATTTGTCAGATGTACTCCTGCCGGGCCACCATAACTGTTGTGTATTTCTGAAAAAGCAGTGGGATGCTGAACAGATGTATGTCACTAACTACTGGGTAGTATGTGGGCTTGTGACCTCTGCTCCTCTGGTTATTATGTGTCAGGACAGTCAGGAGTGTGTGAATGCATAAACTATGTGAGCATATCTATTCCAGTATTTACGTAATATCCCCGTTTACATGGCTGTTAACATCCACTTTGTCAAGCTTGGTTCATACGTCTTGCACTAAGGGGTTCTGTGTATACCTCTGGACTGACCAGAGTGTGTCAGACTGTCCACATTTATTGGTCATATCTCTGCTGTATTCCACAGGACCATTACTGTGATATATGTGGTACTGTACTATGACGATCTTAGGATGTCTGTCAGTAACTGATGGCGTACATGTCAATATCAGATGCGACTTCACACACACACATTTCTGTTAAGACAACCCCTGTTACAGTAGCAACAATCTACATTTATACCTGCGATACTTACATGACACCCCCTTGCACTAAGAGGTTGTGACTATTGGTGCTGAGGTATGACACCACTACATGTTCTGGACATATGTTAAACATATATGCATGTGTGTGTGTGTGTGTGTGTGTGTGTGTGTGTGTGTGTGTGTGTGTGTGTGTATATATATATATATATATATATATATATATATATATATATATATATACATACATACATATATGGATATCATATATGGATATATATATATATATACATATATATATATATATATATATATATATATATATATATATATATATATATATACAGATAGATCTCTATATGACCATATATATAATGCAATATACAGATGTATATAAATACATATATATCAATATATATATGTGTATGTACATGTACACATATATCTACATATGTATAAATATATACATATCCATATCCTTATGTGTAAACATGACTGTTGTATATACCTTCCCAGATGTATGGCACCATATTTATCTGCTATGTGTATATTTAGATATAACAACATATGTGATTCAACAGTAATATCACTAACAAGTAACTGCACAGTTGTATTAGTCATAACAGTTGTTCAATACTATTCAGTATGTGTACTGACAGATATATTGGAAAAAACAACAGTTGTCTTCACAGCTGTGATGTCTTAGTGGTTAATTGCTGTGACTATAGTGTACAGGGTCCTGGGTTCAAGACCTGCAAGGGCTATTTGTTTTGTTGCTGGGCAGAACAAGGGCTGTTGGATACAGAGTGGTTAAGGCAGTTTTGAGCAGCTTTAGGCAGGTTTGTGTGGGTTTGTGTGATGGTAAGCACTGCTAATGTAGGTTAAATGTACAGGTGCTTACACCATGTAGACTTCACTTACCAGTGTGCAAATGTGCTTAGCATTTACATTACAGCAATGCTGAAACCTGCTAAGCATGGCTCAACCCTTGTAACCAGTGCTCACATTCTGGTCTGACAAAATAGCACTGTAATGTCATCTTTAATAAGTGAAAAGTAAAAAGTAGGTCTACACGGAGTGAATGCACCCAGTAAACAGCAGCAGTAAAAGTAAAGTCAAACAAAAATATAGTCAAACAAAAATACCGGGTGCAAAGCAGAGTTCGGTTTCGACACTTAAACACTTCTGTTCAAAATCAGATGAAAACAGTTCTGTCCAACGCCAGATATAAACCAAGTATATAGGACTAAAATCCTAGGACAACCATTCACGAAATCCACGAAGTCCTGGTCTTCGTGGATTTCGTGAATGGTTGTCCTAGGATTTTAGTCCTATATACTTGGTTTATATCTGGCGTTGGACAGAACTATTTTCATCTGATTTTGAACAGAAGTGTTTAAGTGTCGAAACCGAACTCTGCTTATCTTTAATAAGTGCATTAATTTCCATGTGCATAACATGCGTCTATGTGCTGTCATTACAATAGCAAGGGGTGTGAGCCTACTGCCTGGGACACCTGAATATATATAGCTTGTACAACACTTTTTTCCATTTGAATGTGTAACATATATGGGTAGTATCCCAGGTTATATGCAGTCACACTGGCATGCAGTATATCATTATGCTACTACTGTTGACAATGCTTTCCCAAGTAAAAGTAGATTTCAGAATGTAGTACTGGAACGAAACACACCTGCATGCAAAGATGGACTCTGAGTCCTCACTGTCGTGTTCTTGGTGTGTGAGCTGTGTCTCATTAAATATTTCCTACTGGATATTGATCTGACATGTGGATATTAACTGTAGACTACTGTGTGTATAGCACATGTCAGTGAGGGCTGCTGTCATGTGGTAATGGCATACCTATCTGTGTCAGATGTCTCTCTGTCAACACATTCATCCTAATGCATAGCCAGTTGGCTAGCTGATGTCTGTCTGTCCTCTGTACAGATGCGCATATGCCAGGTATCCATCTTGACTACTTACGGGCAATCTGTGCTTGACTGACACTGACATGTCTGCCCAGCTGTGTTATGAATGCCACAGCTAGGAATTCATACCCTGTATGCACCACATGCCGTGGATACCTCAACTACACTACCACAGTCAACAGAACATGCTTGGGTACAGGTCTCCAAGACAGATTGACCATATTATGGAATACGTGCTGCATACATGTCAACTATAGCTGGGTGTGGCTCTTGTGGACACAGCCACCATCATTGCAGTTACTGTTGAGTGTATCCCCCCGCTTAGCCAGTTCATGTTACCAGGTTAAGTAGTTGCCTATCACACTAGCTGCAGTTCTACAGCACCTCTCACCCTCCAAAGGGTAGGGCTGTGCCACCCACACCAGCACACCTATGTTTACCGAGTTGAGGATTGCACAACATTGGGGAAGGGGACATATATCCTGCTAGTACCATCATCAATGACATTAAACTATCAGACTGCTTATTTCCCAATGTGTTGTTGTGCCTATTCTATCTTGGTGGAATTACATAAGCTAAAATGTGTTCCTTGCACAGGTACATACATCCATGTGTACAGTATTCTCTGTGTATTGCATCAACGCCAAAGCCTCTGTGTGTGTGTGTTATACACAAACATGTGGTGTGTACCACCCAGTACACTTACCATTGTCAATTGCAGAAGGGCTGCTGACATCAACCACCATGCACTCACCTGTATATACCACCTCCAGACCTATTGGCCATGTGGCACATCCAGTAACTGTTATACAGACCTGTGACATGTGTTCACCTGTACCCAGGATATGGCATAGCCAAGGTGTCACCACAGTGCTATACCCCTTGTAGGCTACAACAGCAGACAATCATCCCTGCTGACACATGGACACCTACAACACAAACAGAATACATTATGGAGACCACAATCACTCAGTGTTAATAACAGCTTTAATGCATCATAACTAGCCAGCTACACTTCCTGACATGTAAGCATTAAACCTTACTGCTGACAACATGTTACACAGCATTACACTGGAACACCATAATACAGTCACCCTGTGCATCAAAACCATATTAGCCTGTCCCTGCATCGATGTTATGGATGACAGGGATGTGGCACAGGTATCTTCAGATGCACAGGGTGTGTTGTTGGTTTGCCAGAGACCTAGTCTGAGCCATACATTTGACACCATGTCTGTAAGTGAGGGGGTTTAATTATTAATTTGGCTGTGGTTATGTGGTGTGTGTAGGTATCGGGTTGCCCTAGCTGTGTTGGTATTGTGTGTGTGTATGCAAATACACTGCAAATAAATAAATAAAATAAATAAATAAAATTACCTAGTAACAACAACACAACCTTGGAATTGGTGCCAGAGGCTAAGTTACTTGGGGTTCAAATTGATAGTCAGCTTAAATTCAACTCCCACATACAACTTAACATCAAAAAAACTCATCAAAAACTAGGCATGCTCTACCGACAAAATTGTTTCCTTACACCTCCTACTAAAATCACTCTCTCTTCCACATTCCTGATTCCCTCTCTTATTTATGGAGCCCCACTCCTGACTAACCTACAATCTTCCCTCAAAACACAACTTTCCTCATGCTACAATAAAATAGCCAAATTCGCTACTAGTCATAAAGCATCTACTCACCATTGTTCTTCTCTCCACAAACTAGAATGGCTAGAACTACCCAACCAACTCATCTATTCTCAACTTACTCTTGCTCATAAGCTCATTTTCAAACCCTTCCTTTGTCCATCTCTCTCCTCTGCCTTTAAAATGCACATGCCCAATAGAGTACTCAGAACTAATAACCAAAACCTAATTGAATTATACAAACCAATATGACCCCCAGGTAAAAATCTCCTATCCTATAGTCAAGCTCATCTCTGGAATTCCCTACCTCCAGCTATTCGTACCACCTTCAACCATTTTACATTCAAAAAATTCCTTTAGTCTCATCTACTAACCCAGTGGGAATGCTCTTGCACCCACCCTTCATAAATCGACTGCCTTTACCTCTTTCCTCCTACATACCAACAAGAACTCAAGTCTGTCTTTACCTCCTTCCTCCTCCTTACCTACAATTTCGTTGTTTCTGCCTCTCCTATAGTATTACTCTGTATCCTTTAGCTAACTTCCTTACTCAAAATGGCTCTCAGTATCTCCACTGAAATGTTTCCATCTCCTAATCAGTTTCATCAGTAATTCCACCTAAATGTTATACTCTTACTATATAATTTGTAAATACTGTAATATGAATTGCTTCTATAATATGTACCATCTGAAATGTTGATCACCAGTATAATGCTTAACTATGTAATTTTGTAAATATTGTAATACATATCCAAAAACTATGTAACCTTGTTTCCGGAGCTTTTCTCCCCAGGACTCCATTGAAAATGGGTTCATCTTGGCCCAATGGACTATCCTGGTAAACCAACTGCAAATAAATAAATAAAATATGCATCCACACAGTTCTGTCATGTGGCTGCCCTATACAGGAGTTTGTTGGACAGCTGCAGACCATACCTGGCAGGGTGTGCAGTTCACTGTCTCTGGCCACGGACACAAGAACTGTGCCTGCCAAGGGTTCCATGGGCACCACCAGGTACAAGCCATGATATGGTACTCTCCCTTGATGATGACATATGTCTGCTGGATCAGGGTCCCTCCTGGGACTAGCCAGGGCCACATGCACATGGCCTGCTGTGGTGTGGTGTGGACAGTGCCCCCCCTGCAGTGCTGGGGCTGGTACTGGCACTACAGGAGCGGCTCTGTTTTCTGGCAAATCCACGTCGACCTCCAGCTGTTGGTGTTGCTGGCCTACATCCACATTGCCATTGCACCACTCCCACCATGTGCTCAAGCACAGACATTCCAGGGTCGAGGATTCCCACCATCTCACCCAACCGTCTATGCATGACCTCTGAAAAATAATGGAGGGCACCTCCAAGATCCTCAAATCCTGCCTGGTGTATCATTCCATACGTGCCTGCACCTTCTTAATGGCCTGAAACATGCATCTGGTTTTACCAGATGTGGCACTTCTGCCAGGGGCACGATGACCAGCAGCCCTCCAATGAGCACCCCTGTATATCTGCTTATGTGGTACCCCACTGGACATCTGGCTATGGCTGCTGTGTATAGACACACAAGCCATAGACACCACACTGTCCTGTCCCATGCCACCAACCACCAACCTGTCCCTCAGCTATGGCCACTGGTGATGGGATATGCATAGGCATTGTGACTGTGTGTGGGGATGGGGTGGATAACAGTGGGATGCCAAATGATGGGGCAGTTTAAGCCCATGACAACCCCGCCTGTGCCTCAACACACCTATCATATATAAAACAAGAAATGCACTTTAAGACCTGTACATCACTGCTTAACAGTACTCTCTCACACACACACACACACACACACACACACACACACACACACACACACACACACACACACACACACACACACACACACACACATACACACAGACACCCTGACATTCCACCATACTACTTACCTGTCCCTGAGTTTACAGAATGTCCCTAGTTTTTCTCTTAATTTCCCCATCCCGCATCAGTCTTGAATAATTACAGTCAATAATATCAATCATTAATGTATCATTTTTGTAATTGCAAAGAAAAGTGATCACAAAACATGACCTGTTACTCCATTACATCTTTAACTTGATTGGAGTCATTATTTCAAAGACTCCCTGATGTCATCCAGTGTGCACCCTGGTTTTGTCCAGACGTTTTGACCATGGCCCCCATATGTTATGGGCTACTACAGTCACTCAATAATGTCCTGCACTGGAGTGTCATACTTAACTATTGTTCAGTAGATGCAAGATCTGTTGCTCTATTACCTTATCATGTGGATTACAGCAATATTTGGAAACACTCTCTGGTGTTGTCTAGTAATTCCCCAATGCATCTTTAGTGCTGCATACGTGGATATTCTTTCACCTTTCTGCTGATTGCAATTAAAACAGTATCCCTGGTGTCTAATTTACCCTCCCAATGCATCTTTCATGCTGCAGACTTCATTATACTATCAGCTGTCCTGAAATTACATGTCAGAAAAATATTTCTGGTGTCTAATGTGTCTGTCCATGTCCATGTACTGCACGATTTCTAAGGGAAGTTGAGAGGTATGAACAACCCCTCACTCACACATATGCATACATGGACGCACACACAAACACACACACACACATACACACATGCATGCTACATACATCAACCCCCCTCCACTCCACCAGATAGCACTTACAGACAAATTAACCCCCCCACACACACACAGACACGCACACACACACACACACACACACACACACACACACACACACACACACACACACACACACACACACACACACACGTACAGGTGAGGTTGCATAAGGATATTACACACAGACCTCTCATTACCCATCTGTCAACATGCATGACATATGGCACTCAACAGCATGCAGTGCAGCTATAGTCAATCCCTGCTAGCAACATTATACATCTCTGTGATGCACGGGTTGTGTTAGTAGGTGATGCCCCTTCCCCTGGAACACACTGCCCGCATGTGCACAATATTGCTGTGCACCTGTTTGGCATACTGGCATGTACTGTGCACCATACCTCACAGGTGTAGACACCATTGCTGAATGTACATATGTGTGTCAGTTATGTTTGCTCTGTTGCTCACAGTGTTTGTCCGACACATACATGGGAAGATTTGTGGACAGATGTCATTTGTGAATGCCTGATGTCTGATTTTCATATTTCATCATCAGCAGTGCATTATGGCCAATAAAATACAATTACACTGACAACCTTCAAACCTTACTGTGGCTATGGGGAGTTTACACACCCTTATTGATATGTCTCCCTCTGCCCTGATATGCCATGGGGCCATATTACTGCATATGTTAACATTACACGAACCTGATATGTGACATATGACTTGTGCAATCAAATGCAGTATCAAACAAATGTGTTAGTTGTGCAGATGCTGATTGAGATGCATACAATGTGTGGGTGCATATGTGTGTACACCCTTATCATGATGGTTTGTTGCACCTACTGTTATGTGTACTACAGCAGTCACTATTCCTGGAAGGGGTATACTAGCATGGTCCATCTGCATTCACCAGCATATGGTCATTCTGCCCTACAAATGTCCCCAACTCTGCATGATTGCAAGGTCAACTCATGTGCACAGCCCTTGGAGGTCACACAGTGCCATCACTATTGCTGTGGAGTCAGGGTTATGCCTGCCACAATTCATGACCTTGACTGTGTGCAGATACAGCTATTCTTAGTGAGCTTTGAATCTCTGCTTCAGTGCACTGTTGTGTTTCAGGATGGCAGCCCCTCCCCATGATCAGCCTTTTTGCAGATGCTTGACAACACTGGCCTACACGTGTGTGATTTTGCAGTGTCCCAAACTCTGAACACCATGTGTACCGGCCTAGTCCCTGCTAATGAATGGCAAACATACAGGTGTACACTGGCACCAGCAAGGTACAGATGGATATGGTAGGCCTGAGATGGGGTGAGGTGTTGGTTGTATAGCACATGTATCTTTATTGATACTGTCAGTAGGTTTCCAACGTGGTCTTGGTACACCAGTACACATTGAAATGCATGTCTTTGGGGGACTTTTGCTGTTATGCATATGCCACCTGTAGAGCAGCCTGGCTGATGTCTCTTGTGGTACAACTGTCCCATCTGATTACCCTAACCCATGGGTCACACTTATGCAAAGTCCAGGCAATTGCCAACACAGGTACTGCACAGCCAGTACATGCTAGACATTCCTGCAACTCCCACAGTGTTGTGGCATGTTACTAGGCAGCCTGCATGACCAGTTTGCAGCATGTCGTCATCTGTCTTTATGGCCATCTGTTTATTTTCTACATTAATCCTGTCCCCTACATCCTTGCCACATACATGACTGTCTGTACTGTTTGCCATGGTTCATAGGTTCATAGGTTCATACTAGGCTATCTGCCCTGGGGCAATTATAAGCCTAGCCCGATTCTGTATGGCTTACGCCACCCCTTGATTTGAGTATACTGTGCCCTTTTTAAGGTTTAGTTTACTGTGCCTCTGTCTAATAGTGACACGGGAGTAATCCCTGGGACAAACCTACGATCCCCCATCCACTTACCGAGATTCTTCTTGAAGAGATTCAGTGAGGTGCTCTGCCTCACATGAACTGGAATTCTATTCCAGAGCAAAGGGAGCCTCTGGGTTATGAACCTGTCCCTCCAGCAAGTTCTATTTATTTCTGTACTGAGGTTCAAGTCCCTCAGCGTGTGGCTCTAAGGGATTTAGATTTACTGAGGTGGAGCATGTCCATTAATTCTGGATTTGACATAGCTTTGTATGTCAGGCATAGATCGCCTCGAAGTAGGCAGTATGCAACTGAGTAGAGCTGGAGTTTTTTAACCGAGCAGCATATGGCATCTGTTTGAGACGCTTGATCCTCTTGTTGAGATAGTTATGGGTCTTTCTAATTGCTGCAGGTGTCAGGTAAGGTACATCCCAAAGGGGCATTGTATTCTATTATGGGCCTGATGAGGGATGAATAAAGGGGCACGATTACCTCTCTTGATCTAGATGTGAAACCCTTCGTGATGAGGTGGGCTATGTAGAAGGTCTTTCTAACCACTTTGGCAATGTGGTTTTCAAAGGAGAGATTGCTATCAACTTGGGTCCCCAGGTCCCTAATAACTTTCTCTGTACTTAATGGGTTTCCGCCTATGTGGTAATTTGTGGGCACATTGTTTTTGCCAAAGGGTATGACTATACATTTTTTGGCATTTAGCTTTAAACCATGGCACTGGCACCAGTTATCTGTCTCTGTGAGACCTTTTTGAAGGATGTTTGTGTCAGCTGGAGAGTTGATTATGGCACCCAGTTTGCAGTCGTCTGCGAACTTGGTGAGCCATAGTCCTCCCACATTTGCCTGTACCTCGGAAAAGTATATACCGAACAAGAGTGGTCCCAGGACAGAACCCTGTGGGATGCCACTTGTAACCGGTTTCGAGTCTGACATGGCTCCAGCAACTCTCACTCTGTGGGTTCTGTCTTTGAGCCAGTTTACGACCCATCTTGTGACATAGGGGTTTATATTTAAGCTGGATAGCTTATCTATGATGCCCGAGTGGGGTATTGTGTCAAATGCCTTTGCAAGGTCCAGATAGGCTGTGTGGACTACCTTCCCTTCATCTATGGCTTTGGTGACTGTTTCAAAGAAGTCAACCAGGTTCAAAAGGCAGGATCTGCCCTTGACAAAGCCGAACTGGGTAGGATCTAGTGTCTGTAGGTCCCCACTGTCTTTGTTTATAAGCTCCATGATGATCTTCTCCATAGCCTTGTAGACTAAGCTAGTCAGGCTTATGGGGCGATAGTTTCCAGGGTCCATAGAGCCTCCACCTTTGTGGAGTGGGACCACTGTTGCTGTACGCCATTCTGTGGGCACATATCCTGTAGTGAGGCTGAGATTGTATAGCTGTTTATTTGAGGGATTAGTCCCACTTGTAGTTCATGTAGGACGCAACCTGGGATGAAATCTGGTCCCATGGAAGCAGTGTTTTTTGCTTTGGAGAGGGCAGCCTTCACCTGAGCATCTGAGATGTTTGGGAGGCAGCCCTCTGCCGGGATAGATACTTGCTCTTTGGGGGGGGAGGGGGTGGAGAAGTTTGCACTGAACCTGTCTGCCAGGATATTGGCGATGTCTGTGGGTTCAGTGTATTTTTTGTCGTTTAGAATCAACTCAGAACAAGTCTGGGAGTTGCATCCCAGGTTTCTAACATAACTGAAAAAAGCCTTATGATTGTCTTTGGTGTCCTGTGCAATTTTTCTCTTGAAGCTGGCCTTGGAGGATTTTATGAGGGATCGTAATTTTTTGCTAGTACTGATCAGAGATGCCTTCCCTATTAGGGATTTTGCTGTATCATGTAGTAGCTTCCTCCTTCTGTTGTACAGTTTATTTAGGGCAGGGGTCCACCAGACTGGATGCCTGCCTTTGGATGATTGGGTCTTGGTTTTGTTTGGGATAGCATGATCCATGCATTCCTGGAGATGTCTGTAGAATGCATTTATATAGGATTCTGCAGTTTGGGCTATCGTTTCCACTGGCCCTGGGGCCTTGAAGGATTCCACTTCGGTTTTGAGAAGTGAGAAGTTTGCTTTTGAGAAGTTTTTTACTGTGCTTTTCTGGGCTGGGGGTGGGGTCGGGATGTGGACATCCAGTGAAATTAATTTATGGTCTGATCTTATCAATGAGGGATATACTTCTGGTGTGGAGCATAGAGCCCCCATGTTGGTAATGATCAGGTCTAGTATGTTGTCCCCTCTTGTGGGAGTGGTGACTAGTTCTTCCATAGCATTTGAGTTTATAATTTCCAGGAATCTTTGGGCTAAGGTGCTGGGGCTTGAGTAGTGCTCCCAGTCAATGTTTGGGTAGTTGAAGTCGCCCAATATAATGGTGTTCGGAGAGATCTTCATGTTCTCCAATGTTTTCAGGAAGGCCGAATAGGATTCCTGACTTTGAGAGGGTGGTCTGTAGGATGTTATAAACTGAAAAGCAGTCTTGCCCACTGTTAGTTGCACATGGATGGTCTCCGATACTTCATGCAATGCCACTAACCTGGAGGTGTGGATATCCTTGATAAATATGGAAACTCCTCCTCCTTTTGTGGTTCGGTCTGGGTTTTGGGGCCGAAAAGCATGATACGAGGTATAGCCTGGTAGTGCTGGGGTGCTCTCTGGAGCCTTGAACCAGGTTTCTGTCACTGCACAGATATCGATGTTCTCCATACTGAGGAGAGCTTTGAGTGCGTGCATCTTGAGGTTAAGACTTCTGGCATTTAGCAGCATTACCCTTAGTTTCTTGTTCCTTGTGCTGTCTATGGGGGTGGGTTTGACTTTTGAGCCTTGCCTAAAAAAGGCACTATGTGGGGTGGCAAGAGCCTTTGCCAATATCCGAAAGCCCAGTGGTGACAGGTGCAAACCGTCCCTAGCGAAGCAACGTGGCTTGTCGAGCATGTCATCCCAGGCTGACAGACACTGGATCCCCTTTGAATGATACCAAAATTTTAGCCAATTGTTAAAATCGATCATTTTGTCTTTGTACTGTGGCATCATTCTAGGTGAGGGTAAGATGCTGCTCAAGGTCAGGGTCATATCAGCCTGGGCTACATGATCAGAGAGCTCCTCTATGTCTCTTTTCATGTAGTCCAGGGAGGTACGTCTTAGGTCATTCACACCAGCATGTACAATGACTGAGTCATATTTGTATTTGCTTTGGAGTGACCTGAGTGCTTGCGTTATGTGTCGGATCCTAGCACCCGACAGGCAGCTCACTGTGACCTTCTCTTTATTCAGCCTGGTGAGCGGGACGTCAGTGTGTCTGACAATAGAGTCACCTATAACAAGAGTATCAGGTGTGTTATTCAGCCTTACGGGCTGTGGCTGCTTGGCACACTGACTTTGTGGGTTATGTGTTGTGTGTGTTTTGTTTTGAGGTAGCGTTTGCTTGGATGTCTGCTTTGGAGGTCTCTGTTGCTTAGGTAGATTTTTATTTAGAGCCTCCGAGTATGTTTTTGTGTATTTATGTGTTTGGTTCACTGATGTGGTGGGACTATGTGATACTGGAATTGTGTTGTGTGAGGTTACCTTCTCCTCCTGACTGGTTACACCAGTTTTGAGATGAGAGAGCTCAGCCTCCAGTTTGGCTAAATAGTTGCATCTGGTAAATGCAATGGTGAGGTAAGGCTACATGTCCAAATCCTGGGTGCTACCTTTTGGGTATGGGATCCATTCCATGGCTTGTAAGATGTGTGCAAGCCACAGCTGCCTCTGTTGCAGGTAAGTGGGCACATTTGATGGCCAAACGTCTTGGACAGCAGACCATTTTTTATTGTGACACTGAGGACCTGTACTTGCTGGAAGGTCCATACTCATGAAGAATGCATGCTGTCAGTACCTTAAAAGCTGCTTCCACAATATGTTATCTGGAGTGTATGCACACATATGCATCCAGTGTTTGTGAAGGTATGTATTCCCCATATTTGCTGTCCTAACATAGGATTCCATATTACACATTCATTGCTCATGTTAGGACCAAAATGCAGGTTGTAAGGGTTGTGGAATGCAGTATTATGATATGCTGTAGTGTAGATCTGTAACAGTTGCCATTGTAATAGTGGTATATACACTGTTGTAGCACTGTATAAGGGTGATGTTTCAGACATGTCCCTACTGTAGGCCATTTGTCCCACCATTATGTTCATCTCTGTGCACACACATCTTGCAATGACAGGTTGTTAGTTATATTGCAGGTCTCTTACATACCCTTCAGATATGCCACCATGGTGACCACTGCGATGCCGTGTAGTTAACAGCAACAATACGTGAACATGTAAAGCATGCATTATGGGTAGGTGTGTTAAATGTGTGCATGGAATATACCATTGCAATAACATGACCGGTATATTGGCAAACCTGAACAAACACCATACTCACCAGCTACAGGCTGCTGCCCTGGAAGTATAACAGAGGGACCTACATAATTGTGTGAGAGACGTGATGTCAGTAGCTACACCTGTGCATTGGTACAGGGTGGGAGCAGCATTACAGTACATCAACAGTACAAACCCACAATACTACAGATTATGCACATCTGTTTATTACTACACCGCAGCAATAGACTACATATATTTCATCTCATTATGCATGATTAAACTCTACAGATGCAGATGGATACACACCAGTGGGCTATTGATGTGACCTGTGGCCTTGCTTGCATGCTCCTCAGCCATT